>NW_022196655.1:161790-164071 GCF_008641045.1 Pistacia vera
CCATGCACAGTACGGTCAATCTGCTTGTTGTGCGTGCAACTCCCATGGCAGCCCAGTGCACAATAGCCACTAGCACAAAGTGTCCGAAACTTCAGAAGGATGCAATAAAGTTTCCATGGAGGCAAGTGAAGAAGGTGCGATAAATATGAAAAAAACACAGTGAATGAAGACGAAGAAGAAGAGCGAAGAAGAAAGGTATTTAGAATGTCTTTTTTTTTTTTTTTTTTTTAAAGTATGGACGGCCGTCCCCAAATTTTTTTCTTTTTTTATTTTCATATTTTGGTTAAGGACAGGCGTCCCTTATTTACGAACGTCCATCCAAAATGAAGGGACGGCCGTCTATAAGGAATGAACGACCGTCCCTAATTTTTATAAAAAAAAATTATTCCATTTTACTTATGACGGACGCCCGTCCAAAATTGGGGACGTCCGTCCCTGGTATATGGATTCCCGTCCATATAAAATGGACGGGCATCCATGTGAGTGAACGACCGTCTAAATTTGATGGACGACCGTTCACTAGAAAACAATTGTTAAAAAAATAAAAAACGTGTTACACGTAGGCCGGTACACAATTTCGGTGCAGGTTTTTGGTGTCCGTAGCATTATTGCTTTCAAAATATTTATCTTCATCAATATCTAATATGTTGATCAGTTGCAGCAATATATAAAGCTAATTGTTCCCTATATACATCAGAATTATAATGTCAAGTATTACTCATACTAGTTATTTGAGTTTGATTAGTTTGTTTATATCTATGATGATTTATATGTTTATCTGAATGTTTTTTTAAAGTATTAGGGCATCTCCAACCCACGCCATTTTGGGGTGGCGTGGGTTTTTGCTCCAACCCAACGCTAATTGCTGCGCCAAATTGGTGTGGAGCTGCAGTGTTGCGCCAAATTGGTGTGGTACTGTAGCACCATTAAATTTTTTTTTTTTTGTTAAGTTAATTTGATTATTAAATTTTATACCAAAAATCACACCAAATTTGATTATTTGTATTTAATTTAATTTGATTATTATTTATATTAATATTTATAATAATAAATTCATAATAATGATATAATTCAACAAATGATGAAAAATTAAAAACAAAATTTTATTCAATGCAAATATTAAACTACAATAATTCAAAATAAAAATTAACACTAATTTAAAAACACTAAAATGGAAAGAACAGATAAAAGCGCTAACTCCCGAAGTTGAAATTGTTGTAGATGAAAATGTCCGATTTCAAAATTTTCTTACTCGACATAGACAAATCAAGGATACAGAGGCTCACCATGCTCTTTGAAATGCATTAATTGATCATTTGTGGGAAGAATATACTAATTCAGAAAATTAAATTACTATTAATATAGAATTTTATTTTTGATTATATAAATGCTTAATTTTATTAAATTAGTCTAATTTTTAAAGTAATTATTATTTAATAAAAATATCATTCATAATATTTAATTAATAAATATATATAAATAATGAGTGAAATAGATTAATTGTTGATTATTACAATAAAAGAAAAAGAAAGAGAATATTCTAAAGAATATTCCTTTTAATGTAATATTTGATGCAATGGATTGAAGATGTAATTAGAGGTGCAACAAATGGGCCGGGTTAGGCGGGTCAACCCTAACCCGACCCGTAATGAAGAGGGTTTTAAGGCGGGCCGGGTTGAGCCCAACCCGCCAGCAACCCCCGGGCGGGCCGGGTTGCAAAATGGCAACCCGGCGGCCCGCGGGTTGCTATTTTGTCCTTTCTGCAGGAGGATCGCCAACCCGGTGGGTTGTATGCGGGTTGGCTGTAGCCAACAGCCAACCCGCCGGGTTGGCTATTGCCAATGGCCAACCCGCGGGTTGGCTGTTGGTTGGCCGAAAAATAAATTAAAAAAATGTTAAATTAATTTATTTTTTTAAATTACCCTTTTACCCTTGAAATATAGCCTTTGGAGGGGTCTTTTTCGTCATTTTCTTTCCCCATTTTTTTTCTATAAATTGGCCCCAAACTCTCATATTTTTCTCACAACTCAAATTCTCTCATTCTCTCATATTCTCTATTCTCTAATCTCTATTCTCTCAATTATTCATTTATTCTCTTAATCTTTTTGTTATCAATTTGCTCTTATTTTAATTTTTATTAGTTTTTTGCAATTTTCAATTCATATTTCCAATTTTCCAAATTCCAAATTCCAATTTCCATATTCCAATTCTCTTTCTTTAATTTTTATTTTTTCTACATCAATTTTTTTTTCAACTACAATGGATAGATATTTCTCTCCCA
>NW_022196655.1:176625-184492 GCF_008641045.1 Pistacia vera
TTTTTCTCCCATTGGGTTTTTCTTGGTGAGGTTTTTAACGAGGCAATAATTGTTGTAATTTCTTATTTTATTTTTTGATAAATGAATAAGTCTAATTTTTCTTATATTACAATTTTATTGTATTAAAATTGAATTAATATTTGAAATGTTAACAAAAAAAAAAAATTTGAATTGAATTGAATTATTGATATTTGAAAAGTTAAATTAAAAAAAAAAAAAAACAAGAAAATCGGGCTAACCCGGCCCGAACCGCCACTAACCCGGCAGGTTAGGGTTGGCAGGCCGGGCTGGGCCAGCCATTTTCTCCATAATGGCGGGCCTAACCCGACTTGCCTTTGTTGGCAGGCGGGTTAGGCCCGGCCCGCCAAAGAACGTAACCCGCCGAGGGTCGGGCCGGGCGGGTCAATTTTCCACCTTTAGATGTAATAGTGTTTTACACCAAAATTTACGCCAATTTGGTGCAATTTATGGGTTGGAGATGGTCTTAGTACCATTATCAGCATCAACTTTATAAATATTTTCACAATACTTACATTTTGCTTTCTTCACTTGAACTTCATTTTTTGTCTCGCAAAACTTTACGAAATGCATCCAAACGTTTGATGTGTGCTTATCATCGATTCTGATAGCTGCAGTTGATTAACCCACTTCTACTTTAGATAGAGTTGGACGAGAACGACGAGAACAATCTCTAGAACCATTGGGAGTTGTAGCAGCATGGGGAGGAAGAGGAAAATATTATGAGGTGTACCAGATTATGAGAATGGGATAGTGAGACTATTTGAATATACTACAATTGTGTTAGTAAATTTAGGGGGAGTAGAATAATTTTCTTTCATTATCGAAATTGATGATGTCATTATGTAAATATCTATCAATTATAGTTACTAAAAAAAAAAATTGGATATAAAAGAATTAAAAAAGGAGAATTGGAATTTTAAAATATGAATTGAAAATTGCAGAAAATAATAAAAATTAAAATGAGAGCAAATTGACAATTGAGATATGAGAGATTTTTAGAGCAAGAGCAATTGAAGAAAATGAGAAAATTTCAAATGTAAGGAACTATGAGAAGTTTAAACTCCATTTATAGAAAAAAAATGGGAAAAGAAAATGATTAAAACAGCTATAAAACTATATTTGAAAGGTAAAATTGGTTTTTGAAAAAAAAAAATTTTATTTTTTTAATTTTTTGTCGCCAACTTGGGCTGGCGTTGGCAACCTGCGGGCCAAAGAGATATATTATTTTTTTAATTTTTTATTGCCAACCCGTCCGCCTGGCTGTTGGCAGCCTGCGGGCCAACCTCATCGGATCCGACAGAGTTAAAAAACCCGTTGGGCTACCGGGCTGCCTAGACGACCTAACCCGCCCGACTGGGGATACCCGAGCCTGACCCAAACCAACCCGGCTTAAAGACGGGCAGCGTTCAGGCTGACCCGCCTAACCCGGCCCATTTTTTTCCACCTCTAAGGCCCGATGAGACGCTGTAGTATCAAGAGTGAGAGCAGAAGAGTAGGTGTTTGTTTCAGAGTTTCTATGCTGATGAAGAACAACTTACTGCTTGTTGCGGTGATTCTCGCTCTAGCATCCTCAGTCGTTGATTGTCAACCAAACGACGTTGTAGAATGGCAGATTCTCACAAAGCTAAACTTCTCTTCTCAGATCCGACTTCATCCTCACCTCCTCCTCCTAGTCACTGTTCCATGTACTCCCTTATAACTTCAACTTCAACTAATCGAATTTACATCGTTTACTAACTTCTTCAACTTCTTTTTCCTTAAAGTAGAATTGTGTACTTTGAATTTCGGTAGATACTTGTGTCTCGACTAATTGATGATCGTTTCTTTTGTGTAAAACAATGAAATTTCATTATAATCCATTTTTAATGAAATTTTGTTAAAATTTTACACTGACAGGGTCTGGTGAGTGTCGATCACTTATGAAAGAAGTGGAAAATTTGGTTAGTTCTAGGAAAAATGAGTTCGGTTTGCTCAAGTTGATGATTTTGTATCGAAACTCCGAGAAGATGCTGGCAGATGCTATCGGTGCTACAGAAAGCATAACGGTTTTATACTATCACCATTCTGTATCTTACAAATATCGAGGAATACTTCGAGCACAGAATATTTTATCCTCTATTTATCCCTATATGTCCATTTTACCTGAAGAACTTCCGCTCAAATCCCTCCATTCTCAGGAGGACTTGAAAGAGTTTCTTGAATCAACTGATAAAGCTCTAATTCTGTTTGAATTTTGTGGATGGGCTCCTAAATTGCTTGCCAGAAAGAAGAATAACGGTACTGAAAGTGGAGGTGCGTCAATCATTCTTTTGTTAACCTAGGCTAACTTCATTTGTTTTAGATGTTTCTATAAACTAAATTTATGGATTTTTTGAAGTTTAAATTGAAATTAGTTTTCATAAAGACCTGGTTTAGGTATGGTTGTGCTGAGGCAAATATTTATAAGTGGATGGTGTCTATGTTGTTTCTATATGTTATATCTTGCCATGTTTTTAGTGCTTAGCCTAAGTGAATGAAGCTGTCGAGGTCCTATAATCTCTTTAGAATTCAATTTTTTATTTATTGAAGTTATAAAAGTTCTACTCTCGAGGTCCTGCGGTTTCTTTATGCTTCAACGCATTAAGGAGATTGGCAGAATATAAGAACAGGAGTTATTTGAAGAAGTTTATTGCATGTTTGCTTCCTTGTTTTTTAAACAGTTTTCTGGTCTCAATATCAGGTTTTTATTTTCTTGATTAGAAATTTTGTTTGATTAACTGTTCCAGACATAGTTTTTTGCTTTGCTTTTTTTTTTTTTTTTTTTCAGTGTTCTTGGAAACTAGTTTGTATGGTCTCATAAAATATTACCTTCATTTGTTTTCTTATTGAAAAGACATCTGCAGTTTATATGAATCTGGTACAAAAGATGCTGGCGTCATTATTTGTATATTATTTTACAATAACAATTGTCCAAATTAACAATGGTTTTGAATACACACAAATAACTGATTTGTTCTCATTTTGATAAACATGTTTTGGGCATTAAAAACTTAAAATGCTGCCAAGCATGATTTGTTTATCTAGTTACTTAAATACTTATAAGGGAAAAGATATAATATTTGAGCTAGTGTATGCCATGTGAATTATTTTGCTTATATATGTTTTTCCTTGCTGCCTGTTTTTTTCTGCTTAGTGCCATCCATTTGAAGTAAATTTTTCCATGATTTATTTCATGATTTATATCATCATATACTTTCTTCACTGCATTCGGCTAGCAACCTCTGCAATAAATAATTCTTCCTGCAAGTCAGTAGTAATTAAAATTCGCATGAGTTATGATTCCTTTGTAGGTTCGCATGTGTTATGCACGATTGAGTAGTTAACTTTTACATCAATCATCCAAAACAAAACTTTTTTTCTAGGGGATCACTTTGGGCGAAGCTTTGGTATAGATACAGAAGGAACACAAATATCAAGAGGGAATGATAACGAGAAGGTGGCTGGTAGTCTCTTATTGCATTATTAGGAAGCTAATGATTATTGATTGAAGAACTTGCTGGACAAATAAGTTAATATTCCTATTATTGGAAATACAGGACACAGAAAATGGGAAGCTGAAGTGCAGTATCGGTAATGGGTTTAGTGGAATCCCTTGGCTCACTGAATTTGGCTTAGTGAACAAAAGTGATCCTTTCAAGGAGACTGAGAATATGACGTCTGGTGGTCAATTGTCCTGTAACTATACAGAGTTTCAGCGATTTGATTCATTTTTCTCAAAATTTATTACTGTTGCCAGAGAATTCTTCCTGCCTCCTGAAAAGCATAGATTTGGCCTGGTTTCAGAAAGGTCTTTACTTCAATATCTTGAAATCAGAGATTCTGATTCATGGTTTGCAACACTTTACTTAGCTGGTTATCCCAGTTGTTCAAAGATTTTCAAAGAGGAGAATGACCTTAAGAGTATTCTACAGATGAATAATGAAATTGTTGCAGAGGTAACACATATTTTCTGCACTTATTTTTATTTATTTATTTTTATGTCCAGTATGAAGTTTTCTTACATCATGTTCTCTTGAGCCCCAAGTCCTATTTGACTTTAGCCTTTTGAGATGCATGACTTGGTAAAGTTCCCAACTGTGAGTTGGGAATATTATGAGTTAGCTTGGCCAGGAATGACTCCTATAATAGTTTCTTTAATAACATTTTAATACAGACCATAGATAATCTCACTTTCTTTGGTGAGATCACTTTGTGATTTTAGTAGCGTGCTACATTATTTTATAAATTATTGTTTTTTATTTAATTATATGTCTGATCATCAATATGAACTTTTATGACCACAATAGGAGCTTCATAATATTTCTATCTCTTTTCTTATCTTTTCTCATTGCCTTCCAATTATTGTCATTTGCCAATATAGCTTGTTTTTCTTTATAAATGATTGATATAAATATCTTTCATGTCATGTAGTTAGATGGTGATGGGCAGGATCTTGACATTGTTTTACCCGCAAATAAGCCATCAATTCTTCTGTTTGTGGATAGATTGTCTGACTCCTCAGAAACTAGTAGAAAGAGTAAGGAAGCTTTGCATACTTTTAGAGAACTGGCGTTGCACTATATGATTCCTTACCAAACTGGCTGGCAGAAACAGCCAGGGGAACCTCCTGTTCGATCTAATCAAGCTTTGGGTAGTACATCTGGACATCCTGTCTTAAAGCTATCTCCAAAAGCTCAGAAGATTAGTTTAAAGGATAAGATGTCCATCATGATTATAGATGAGGGTAAACCTGTCACTTTAGATAACATAGCTCCAGATTTGCAAGGGAATTCCTTGCACGAGATCTTGGAGTACCTTATTCAAAAAAAGAAGCAAGCAAAATTTAGCTCACTTGCAAAAGAGGCAGGCTTCCATCTTTTATCTGATGATTTTGATGTCAAAATAGCTGATGCATTATCATCATTAACAACAGCATCAGGGGAAGGCCTTACTACAGTAGTTGATGGTCCAGACAAAGATCAGTTAACACAAGGCACTAGTATATCTGCCGTGGAACGTGAAGAAAACTCCAAAGGCACAGATGTTGTAGATGATGAAGGAAAAACTACTTCTTTTGATACAAAAGAACAGTTGATATCTGAAGAACCTGACCAACATCTTCCAGGTCATTATTTGACTAGTGATAAAGATGTCAAGGTTGAAGAAAAAAGCTCTTCACAGGTATACAAGTTGGCGGAATCACCTTACTTTCAAAGTTTCAGGGGTTCCTTTTTCTTTTGTGATGGTAACTATAGATTTCTTAGAGCTTTGACTGGTGGGTCAACTATTCCATCATTGGTAATAGTTGATCCCTCACTACAGCAACATTATGTCTTCCCCAAAGAGACAAGTTTCAGCTATTCTTCACTAGATGGTTTTCTTCATGGATTTCTCAATGGCAGTCTTCTTCCATATAGATGCTCTGAGTCTATTATTCAAAGCTCTAGGGAGGCCACTCAACCACCATTTGTCAATATGGATTTTCATGAAGTGGACTCTATTCCTCGAGTTACAACCCGTACTTTCTCTGAATTGGTTCTTGGTTTAAATCAATCTGAGAATGAAAATGCTTCGCATGCCTGCAATGAGGATGTCTTGGTCCTTTTTAGTGGTGGATGGTGCGGGTTTTGCCAGAGAATGGAGCTGGTTGTTCGTGAAGTTTACCGAGCAATAACGGGCTACATGAAAATGTTGAAGAATGGATATAGGAATGGGCAAAAAGGTTTTAGCGGTGGTAAGTGCTTAGTTTTTGTTTTTTCAATCTTTTGTTCCTCTTTATGTTTTGTATGAATTACAAAATATAGTTTTCGAAGTGCTTTGATCTTTTACTGCTTCAAATAAAAAAATTTCTTCTAAAGTTAATTAGACTAGTTGGTTGACTAGGTAATTTGGATACTAATGATTTGTTATCAGACAAATACCATTGTTATATTATGTATACATTTTGCGCTGGATATAAAGTGAGAGATTTTGAAATGAGGAGATAACTTCGTTTAAATATTTAAGTTTTGATCAAGGTTATATTTGTGACAGACAACTTGAAGAATGTAATGTTTAGGTCTCCACGGATCTACCTAATGGATTGTGCATTGAATGATTGCAGTTCCATCTTAAAGTCAATAGCTCAGGTACTTAATCTGGAACCAATTCTTATTTCATCACGCATAACATATGGTAATGGTTTGTTCCTTAGTGGGTGATAACTGGTACCAATGATAATAGTTGCTCTTTAATGAAGACGAACTTCCTATCATTAAAGTTTGAAGCATAATTTTGTATAGTTGTTGACATGAATGGAATGATTGCAGTTCCATCTTAAAGACAATAGCTCAGGTGCTTATTCTGGAACCAATTCTTATTTTATCACGCATAAAATATGGTAATGGTTTGTTCCTTAGTGGGTGATAACTGGTACCAGATGATAATGATTGCTTTTTAATTATGATGAACTTCCTATCATTAAAGTTTGGAGCGTAATTTTGTATAGTTGTTGACATGAATGGAATGAAAGGTTTCCAATCTCTCTCTCTCCCTTTCTTTCTTGTACTACTTTTTTATTGTTCTAACCCAATATTAGGAGATTTGGGAAGGAGACAAAAACTTGCAGTGTAGATTCTCTTCATGTAGAATTATTCCTTGAAGTTGGATATTTTTGTTATTCTCTTTGCAGAGAGGCCGTCTTTAGTCCTTTCTTCGCCCCACTTTGGTAGATCTCCTTTTTATGCCCTTGTTTGGGCTGTGTTTTGCCTCACTTTTTCCTTCACCAGTCTTGGCTCCTTTCACAAATATTTTATGTTCACTGAGTCATATGCCTTTGCAGAGCATTTTCACCTTTCCGTTTTTGCATGAGGTTTTTCTGGACAGTACTGATTTAAGTTTGATTTATAGATACTTCAGTCAATAAATTTGTTTGACTTCTCCACTCTTAAACCTACTTTTTTCTATATTTGGATATCTGCATACTAGACCCTACAAACTCTTTAGTTGCATGCCAGTTATTTATGTTGTGCAATAAATTATATTTAATTTGAATGGCATGCAGTTCAGAGCAATTATTCCAACAAATTTTTTCGTGTGTTATCAGTTTGTTTAATTATCTCCCTTTTTCTTTTATGGGGGTATGTTTGGAATATGCAGAGGGATGTTTATCCTGCTCTGCTGTTATTTCCTGCGGAAAGGAAAGATGCTATTTCTTACGATGGAGATATAGCTGTAGCCGATGTTATCAAGTTTATAGCTGATCATGGAAATAATTCACATCATCTTATCAGTGACAAGGGTGAGATTTTATCAAGCAACATCTTATAGCACACTATTGATTCTTACAGTTCAATTGAACTAGCTGCATTGAATTGATAGACTTTGATACTGCACTGATTTGAACAATTGATCATGGAATTTCTCCACTTCTAGTATTTGCATTTGCTAATGACTATTTTGAATAAGATTCTTTCATATTGTTTGGAATTCCAACTTTTTTCTTTGGTTGTTCAAGTTATGTTTGCTTTCTAGATCTAGAGAATGTTATTGTTTTTCCACCATCGTAGATATAGGTGTTTCTCTTCTTAAAACAAAATTCTTCCTTTGGCATTTTAATCAGTAGAATTTTGCTGATTTTTTATCTTTAGAATATTATTTTTCTTGCCATAGTACTTTGGACGAAGTTTTCATTTGACATTTTAATCATTAGACTTTGTGAAGTTTTCCTATTACGAGTCTGTGTCATCAGTATTTTCATATATTTTTGGTGGATGATTGTTGCTGCATATGTTGAATGATGGTAAAGCAAAGTTAGAAAGCAGTATATGATACATGACATTGTTTTGTG